>NC_092239.1:39120186-39135186 GCF_036320965.1 Panulirus ornatus | reverse complement strand
TGTTGTTTTCACTCTTTTACAAACACAGTTTACGTATCATTAAGTACCTGCTTTTATGTGGTTTACGACCGATCGTTACTGCTTCCTGGCTCATCTCCAGTCCCAAACACCTTGTGTTACTTTATGGCATGTTCTTTGTGTCGTCTTCATTCAAGAAGTATTCCACTTCAACCACTCACAGTTCACTGTGTCTTGCTCACTCCACCTACACACCCTTACTCGCTCCACCTTGACTCCCTTACTCCCTGCTTATTCCACCTAGACTCCCTCGCTCACTCTCTGCTTGCTCCACCTAAACACCTCACTCACTCCCTGCTTGCTCGTCCTAGACACCCTCACTCACCCCCTGCTTACTCCACCTAAACACCTCGCTCACTCCCTGCTTGCTCCTCCTAGACACCCTCACTCACCCCCTGCTTACTCTGTCACTTCCAGTCAAGTCACACCGTACCTCATCACCTCTGCTTATTCTCTTACTGTTAGTAGAGTTTTGAGATTTGTCTCGGGAAATTATACTCAATTTTTTTTGACAATTCTTTGGCGCGCCTTAATCTTCAATATTGTGCTCATTTGTGGTCACAAAAAGACATAGAGTGCTATGTTGAACTACTATGGTGAATGCCAGACTGGTTAACACGTATCTTGAAATCTACTTAACCTAGGAGAGAGGATGGGTTGATGCGATCTAATTCAGGTATTCAATGGGTTTATAAATGTGCGACATATCGTAATCTAGCATAGCATACAAACCTAGAGTCCTGTAGCATTCTTAGTCTGCAGATGATGGTGAATAACCATTAAACTGAGTAAGTTGTTAGCTTTAGTGATGAACTAACGTAAACAGGTAGTTATCTCGGGTCGATGATTGCAGTCAGTTGTAGATAAAGCCAGAATGAAATTAGTGAGAGAAAATAAGAGTAAAATTTCTATATTCAGCACGAAAATGTAATTTCAAAAGACTTAAAAAAGTTAGCAGGAACTGGTTGCTAAAGAGAGATGATGGGGAAGAGGAACACCTGACTTGTAGCAAGTAACAGTAGGTGTCATAAGAGTTGGTGGGAAACGAAGATGATGTAGCATAAACAAGCACCTGGGACACTTGAAATGCCTTGACCTCTCAGACAGCCAGAGAGGATGAGTATTTAACATCAGTGATCATTCAACACGACTGTTTTAGTCAGCATAGTTACGACCAACTAGCCTCAAACGCTCGTGTGATATGGCACTGTGTATGTCATAAATCCACTTACGTGAGGGACGAAATCGGTGAGTTCGTCCCTTACCATTGCCTTACGTTGATCGTAGAAGACAGACAGTACCGTCCTTCCTCCCTCCCTCCTTCCTTCCTTTCTCCTGGTCTGAAGCCTAGTAGCTGCCGGCGCCTCCCACAGTCCCCCAACACACAAGCGATAACCCAGATTTACCTTATGTTGCCCGCTCATTATAGTTATTTTTTTTTCTCTGGGCCCCTTTACACCCGTATCATGTGTAACTGGCACAGCGTATCCTCCATCTACATTAGGTTACTCGAACTGGTGGTCTCCCCCGGTGGGATTATTTTAGTCTCTAAGACACCCCTTTGTAAGACTCAAAGTCCTGTGTGTGTATGTGAGGCTAGGTTAAACATCGAAACCCAAACGCATCAAATTCTTTTTTTCCCTTTTTGTTAAGGGGAAGAAGGGAGGAGGAGGGATACCATGTTGTGTCGCATCAGTGAAACGGATTTGCTTTTCCCCTTCGCTGTAGTGGGCGAATTCGTATAAGGAGGAAGAGATTTGTTGTCTACACGTGATACACAAGTTGACACAGCTGGCTGCTGACAGAGTAAGTTTGTGTGGAGTGCTCGTGATCAACTGTGTGTGATGACTGGTGGAGCCACGGAAAGAAAATGGTGGTGGCGTGGGAGGCTTAAACAAAAAAATAAGTATTCAATATTCACTTGGTTATGCTGAATTGTCACAGTAACTACCCACGCATTGATACGAATAGCTTTACAGTAAGTTGAGTTCGTCAACGTGTATAGTAATTGGGCCACGTTTTCTGTGGTTGAATTATGCCTTTGGAAAGAACATCATCAACACAGTCTTGACTATGCATGAAGGTAAAACCAGTCATCTTCAACACTTTTTTTAATTCCAATATAGTTCAGGGCCTCTCATGACCCCTTTCAACTGGGACCCGTGAGGGAAGACAGTGTACAGGAATATTAGAAAATATGTCTCCAAGAAGTCTGGTTCTATATTCGTACCTTAGTAAGTGTATTACTGAAAACGGGAATTAAAATTCGTGATACTGTAGTGATTAACGCAAGATATGTTCTATAATCATGATTCTTCCAATGTATATATGTATATATATATATATATATATATATATATATATATATATATATATATATATTCTTTCAAACTATTCGCCATTTCCCGCATTAGCAAGGTAGCGCTAATAACAAAGGACTGGGCCTCTGAGGGAATATCCTCACCTGGCCCCCTTGTCTGTTCCTTCTTTTGGAAAATTAAAAAAAAATAAAAAACGAGAGGGGAGGATTTCCAGCCCCCCGCTCCCTTCCCTTTTAGTCGCATATATATATATATATATATATATATATATATATATATATATGGTTTTAGGGTTACTAATGCTGACGATGAGCCACGCACCCGATTGCTTGGAGTCGAATCCTGAACACGACAATCGGGTTCGCGTTACCGCTGGGAGCGGTGGATTTGTAACTGAACGCCACCTCTCCTGTCGTCTTAATAGCGCCGTTAAGCATGAGCGCGACTTCACTGCATTATGGACAGTGGCAGGAATAGTGTCGCTTGTACCTCCACATAATCTCATGTAAGGAAAGTAGATTGTTTTGTTGGTGAAGGCGATTTATCGGATCGATAAAGCGATATTTGGCGATAGACTTTGGTATACTGACCTTCGTATACTTCTGACCCAGGTGGTACTCTTTCTTCTTTCAACGGGGCTTCTGCGGTGCTCAGGAAGCTGGCCACGTCCCCCTCGAGGGAACAAAAGTCATAAAAGCGTAGTAATGTTGTTTGGCGAGCGCGGGGCATTTGAGTACGACGTGTTCAGTGTCTTTATTGTGGTAGTTGACTCATGGGTATGAAGGGTCTTTAGATGTGGTGGAACGTTTTTTGGTAGTGTTTTAGGAATAGGTTGTGTCCAGAACTAGGATGTATATAGATATATGTATATAGATACAGTACATGAGTTATAAACTCAATGAAGAAATCAATATAGTTCCATTTGACTGTCATCTCCCAGCGACAGTCATATGGTTTGGCATGTTGGTATACGTATGTATGTATGGATAGCATACATATGGGCGTGTTTCCTGCTGCACAAGTTAACGTTATTATGCATAAGATGTAGCCAGACACAGAATAGTTGATTAAACATTCAAAGGATTGGTTGATTGGGAAATAAGATTGAAAAGAAACCGAATCTCTTATGACGTGTTGATCAAAACGCAGAGAGTGAAGACCATATAGCCCTTGAATAATTAGAAATAGAAAGAAAACTACTTTATGTAGATACAAGAAAAAAAAGGAGGATATCTGAAAATGAATGAAATTCCACCAGTAGAAATAACGACCTATTTTGGAAGAAGGAAATGGGCTGAGGGAGGGTGGGGCGTGCGAGGAGCGAAGGTGTATCTGACAAGTCTGGGAAATTAACTAGGAGAACTGTGAAAGGTGGGAGGAAGACTACTTTAAGGCAGCGTTTCTTCAGCTGGTGGTAGGCTTATAGTACGCTTGACGCAAAAGCTGTCTAGATCGTACGTGGTGCTAGGTTTAGAAGTCTCCAATCGTTGACGATAGGAATATGAATATGATATAGAAGACTTCTGAATGCTGTTGAGAGTTTTGATAATAAGAAGAGTAACAAATGTTCGAGTTGATGTTCATCTGGATTATTGGCCTGAAAACGGTAAGAAGGTGCGTCAAGGCTGCTTTGTATTGACATCTTAAGTAGCTTTTCCTTTTTTCCTATGGAAGAAGCTATGGAGAGACGGGTCTGCGGAGGAATAGAGCAGAAGCTGCTAAATCTAACGAACCAAGAAGACATTATGTGGAGCGGTGATGGTTGATGACGGCCGGTAATAGGATAGAGGACGAACCCAAGAAGGCAGGATGGAGGTCAGAACCATAAAACCGGGAGCAAAAAACATGGTCCCTGTACCACGGTAGAAATTAGACATCTCGGAACACTACCAGTAGATGAAACACTCTTGCTTCCGAATGCACCCTGGTGAGGAGGGAGGAATTAAGCTGAGGAGAAAGGCGCTAGAGGACCGTCTTTGCCAAATACATTCTCTTTCACAGCAAAGGGAAATAGCACCAGAACATTACTTTAAAATCAGTGGGTATCATTCGTGTTGATTGGAAAATCTGTTTTTGATGCAAGTGTGTTAATAGATTGACTTACAGTCGACACATGTGATCTAGTTTTTTTTTTTTTTTTACTTTCCAAAGATGATGAAATAACTATGGGCGTCTGAACAAGATGACTTTGCCCGCGGCTGCCGAAGTGGAATAGATTTTTGAAATGATACAGGGAAGTGGGTCGCCGTTCCCCAATACCTTAAGCGATATATGACACTGCGGAAGTCAGTCTTTACGTGATAATCTTGGCGTACGCCTAGGGTCATGCTTGTTTCACGTCTTGAATCGAATTCGGAGTGCAATGCGTAGTGTATTTCTTGTGCTTAGGTTGTATTTGAGACATGAGGTCGTGTTTACTTTGTAGATGAATCTTCATCATTCACCGTCAGACATGTCTTAGTGGCTTTGACCACTGCTTGCTTTCGGACCCTACTGTTATATCTGCATGTTCTCTTCCATTGCTAATATCGGTTTTCTGCCCATTTCAAGATCACACACACACACACACACACACACACACACACACACACACACACGCATTCATTCATCTAACGTACACTTAACATGTGCATCGGGTTGTATGACAGTGGAGAATACTCGAGTGTAAAACTACCAATAGGTCATTACAAATAGGTAATAGGGATCGGACACACACACACACACACACACACACACACACACACACACACCCTTCTGAGAGAGAGAGAGAGAGAGAGAGAGAGAGAGAGAGAGAGAGAGAGAGAGAGAGAGAGAGAGAGAGAATGATCGTGGGTTTTCCTCCAGATCAACCACCCCGACAGCAATAAGTCTAAAAGGAACGTTTGAACCTAATTGGATGACGGTGGGAGGCAGACAACGTTTTTCTCGTGGCCAGGCCGGCGGTGTAATCCGATTTACTCGTTAAAATTTCTCTTCCTAAAGACGAGAGAAGGATCTAGGGTAGACGAGGAGGAGGAGAAAACCCCGTGGTGGAGGTTTCTTACATGTCCACCTGTCTGTGTGATGATGTGACGAGAGAAGGATCTAGGGTAGACGAGGAGGAGGAGAAAACCCCATGGTGGAGGTTTCTTACATGTCCACCTGTCTGTGTGATGATGTGAAACGTCATTTTTAAGAACAATTTCTTGTTTTTTTAAGCTTTTTGGCCAGTTTTGTACCATGTTTGGTTTTGTACAGTGTTTGGGATCTGTTTGTCTATTGGTTTTGGGCCACTTTTGTGCCGTGGTTGGGATGTGTTTGTCTATTTGTTAGTTTTGTTTGTATCACAAGTTTTGTTTGTGTTTTATATATTTATCATGGTTTCTCTGGTTGCAATGTTACATCGAATCTTTGTTACGTTTACTGTGTTGTAAAAGTTTTGTTTATGTATGGATTCCGATTGCGTTAGAATTGGGTTTTATTTGATTCGTTTTAATTTTTTTTTCCAACATTTTACTTTTGTTGAAGTGTTTAGGTCACATATAAAAGCGCGTCTAATTAGATTAATGTCGATTGACTCGTAGTGTATGCATGTGTGTATGTATGTGTATATGTATTCTTATTCGTAATTACCTCATGACTCTTCCAGAAAGGGTCTTCGTGTTATATCAAGATCCCTTTTCCAAGAAACTATGCAGCCCAAGACTGCACTGCATTCAGTAGCAGGAACTGATGGCCTCCTTTGAAGCGAGATTGTAATTTGGTTCATCAATGACGATTCTGTCTTCGCCAAAATGTTTTTTCTTTTTTTCTCCCGCGGCGTCATATCTCGCAGGTAGAGCCCGGTAACACCTGTGTGTGTGTGTGTGTGTGTGTGTGTGTGTGTGTGTGTGTGCGCGCGCGCGTGTCCCTGGAACCCCATCTATGGAGTTCCTGCAAGAGGTAGGACAGTTAAGGAGCACTTGCACAGTGTCTTCCTAATGTCGGTTACATCTTGAACGTGATGGGTTCTGCGATATGTTAATGCGTGTCTGTAGTGCTGTAGAGATGAGTGGTGGCCAGAATGCAGAGGAGAAAGGGTCACTCGTACATTCCTGGGGAGTTCATTTTAGATTGGCGTATGTCAGGTGGGACGGAATCTAAGACTAGGTTGGACTGGGTTGGAAGGGTCGTTTTTCTAAGATTCGTTGCGTCAGCCTTGTTATGTGATTAGTTAATACCACATATGTATCCTGGAGAACAGAGGATCCACGAGTCCAGATTGCTCAAGTGTGAAACAAGCGTAAGTCTTTTGTTTCTTATAGGTTGGTGGCTGGTTATGGTGTGGTGTGGGTTGGAGGGATCTAGGGTTTACATGAGCTTACATGAGAAAGAAGACAACAGGAGGCTTAATTGGCCCACTACTGGGTTGTCTGTTAAAAAAAAAAGGGGGGGGTTTAATTTGACCAAGAACTTATTACAGAAAAGCTTTTGTATTTAGAATTATGGTCATGTTCGTAGTGTAATTGTTCTTTCAATCATTCTGCTTCCTTACTTGACCTGTGTACATGTACCTCAGTTCTTTTCGCATCTGGGTTGTGTTTTTATCATGCTTAGGTCATGCTTGTTTCACGTCTTGAATCGAATTCGAATTGCGGTGCATAGTGTATTTCTTGTGCATAGTTTGTATTTGAGACATTAGATCATATATCTCAATCCAGTGTCATACTGAAACGCATGCGCTTCATGGTTCTGAAGTAAAACGTATTTTTTTTGGTGCAAGAAATAGATATATAATCTGCTTTAGCACTTATGATTTTTCACAATTTAGAAATAGGAAGCAAGCGCCTATTTAGATAGGGGAATTGACACACTTTAGTAAAGACATTTCTTTTTATTCCGAACTAAACGAAGCATTTACAAAAGAACATGCTTCACATTAACACCATCGAGGTTAGTCCATTAATCATGAAATATGGAACTATTAGATTTGAAATTATAAGGAGCCTGAGACAATAGGATAACTTTCTTAAACTACCGATTCCATATTTTTTTTAATTATGTCTTCAGACTCAGAACGAAGGGAACTTTATCAAAGCAAGACAGTGAGAAGAAAAATACCTTTGTCTTGATGTAGCAAACAAGAATTGTATCAGATTCATACAGACAGAACATACATCAAAATACACGAAGAATATCTATTCCTGTATTTCCCAGAAAGGAATTATGTACCTAGAGCATCAGGTGAATGTACTGAATAGCTTCAAAGACTATCACTTTGATTTCCGCCCATTCCGAAAGCCTTTGGATCTATCCACAACTCCCATCTCTTTCTATGAACATCTTGAACCTCACAGTCTTCTGTCTGAACATCAGTATACTATTGTAGGTCGAGGTCCACAGCCACTTCAGTCTTGTGTGTCACTAACGCCTGGTCATTCTTGTGAGATGGAGATACGTACTTTGTCGTTCTTGAAAACTTGGATCTTTTTTTTTTTATACTGGGTTTGACACTGAGGTCTTCAGTCTCATTTCCAAGCTTTCCTGTTTTGCTTCTCCTCTTCCATTCTTTCCTCCCGAACTCAGCTTCCTGTCTCTTATCTCCTTCCTCTTCCTTTTCAACGATTTCCTGTCTTCAGAAACACAGGAAGAGTCACTCAAACTGTTTGTTGACGTCTCGGGTCTTCATTCCTCCACTTCTTTCAGACAGACCCACACTGCCCTCACATGGTCTAGCCACATCTCGTCTCGTCGCAACACTTAACATTGTTATCCCCAGAGTTGTGCAGGATATCCTTATGAGGAAGATGTAACTTGATACGTTTAGCGTTACGAAACACACGCTCTTCGTAATTCTCTTTGTCATGTTTTTCTTTTTTCCGTTTTTCCCATACCTGCTCTGATGGCTTCATAATACAACACCTATTATACGATAAACAAACTTAGTATGAGTGTAACATTTAATTATCTTGGAAAACTCGCATTATGCAAATAGCCTAGTCTTCATCTTAAGATATTTAGAGTTTTGTTAAGATGCCGAATCTACTTCCCTATTGAGTGGTTCCTGATTATTCAAAAGATTGACTCGCCCTTGAATGGAGCGTTGCTCTCGTATCTGGGAAGAGATGATACATTTATTAGACTAAGATGAAACAATAGTGTTTCGCTTCATCTCTCCCCAGTCTACCATGAGAACCTGACTTGCTTTACCAACGCCACTCTCTTGGTTCTTTTTTTTATTTTTGAGAGAGAGAGAGAGAGATTTCATTTCTTTATGACTCAGGGAAAAATGGCTGCTCGTATGACTTCGCCATTAGAGAGACAAAAGGACTAGAAGGATAAAAAGTATGAAAGTATGTAAAGAGAAATGGAAAGTAAAGAGAATGATGGAAAAAATGTTCGAGTGGAGTAGGACATAAAAGTAAATTGAGAGGGGGAAAGTAGAGCTTCAGAATTAATGAATGAGGATGAGTCACTTAATTAGACATGAGATGGTTGATGAGTAGATGTTACAAGAGGGAATAATAGACATGGAGGAGGAGGAGGAACAGAAGAGAAGGGTAAGAGAAACGAAGGGAGAAGTTAAAGGAGGTAGTGGAGGACGAAGAAAATATTAAAAATAGAAGTCATGAAAAACTGACTGGAGGTAGATTATGATTAGAAATGATGAGGATAAATGACAGTTGGACTAATCAAGGCTAGAGTGGAGATCAAGAGTGGATACTTAATTGTGCTAAGTGATAAGACCTTCCAGTCTTCAGTCCTGCCCACACACACACACTCCACGTCCATCCTCCGCTCATCGACCCGTCCTACCTAGCTCGTCTCCCTTGCCCCTCTGTACAGGACTGTTTGTTTACACGTCCAGTCCGGTCTGCTACTCCTACGTCTCTCTAGTGATCCTCGATCCGTCCCTCCTATGCACTCACTCCATCCTACGTCCACTCCACACCTCCGTAGACATCTATTCCAGCGTCTAGTCAGTTCAGGGTCAATGCAGAATAAAGAAAATAAGAAAACTGGTAAAAGAAAACAAAGTCTCTCCATTTCTTTTTTGCCAAATTTTTTTGAGTCTTGGGAAATGTATGCGAACGCACACGACCAGGTCGTCATGTGGTGTGCTAATTGTAAGGTGGAGGAAGCAGAGTGAGGGAGTATGCTCACGTAAATTGTATATTCATGTATGTGGTGTTGTGCCACGACCTTCGTTTTCTAAGGGGGTACCGGAAGAGTATTTTTGCAGTGGGGTACGACAGGTGTGGGTAAATAACACGATAAAGCAAGTTTCAAACGACGCCTGGATGATGTTATCTTTGTTGCTAACTGTCAGTCCTTGATTGTACAAGGTCAAGATAACAGAATCGGCGATCCCTTAAGTCCACCGCTAGTAACTAGCGCATTGGGCTTGTTGTAGACACTAGAGATATTTGAAGTTTAGTTCTTATCATCTCTCGATGGAACTTTCATAAGATACGGGCACCTGCGATAGCAGCTGTGTGAAGACGCCTCTCTCGCTAATGATGATGCGAAGCGCTAGATGTCGCTACCAACAGTGTGTGTGTGTGAGTGTGTGTGTGTGTGTGTGTGTGTGTGTGTGTGTGTGTTGCTTGTTATCAGAGGCCTACGTTCCTCGGTAGGCGCAAGGTCTTGCCAGTGCATCCACCAGGGAAGGTACCCGTGTCATGTTGGGAAAGGTGTTCGTTCAAGCGATTACGTTACTGGTCCAAACACCTGGTCTACACTAGTGTAGGTATATGATTAAAAGGCTAAAAGACAACACACTGATGATAGCAGGTATCTGATTAAAAGGCTTAAAGACAACACACTGATGATAATCACACGTGTATTTCGTTTTTACATTTCTCAAGTAACACTGAATTATATACAACAATTACTGCTGCTAAAATGTTTACAATGAACCCGAAGCCTTTTAGTGGGCTTACGAATGAATTGAGAAAACTTAGATCGAGAAATTCGGCAGAATTAGTAGGTCACTCGTGTATAAGCGATCCTATTGAGTTAACGTGGCCGTTTATCCTACGTTCAAAAATGGTTAATCCACTTCCTGTAGGATTACTGTACATTTCCTGGGAAGGGTAGTGTAAAACTCGTCCCAGCAAGAATAAAAATCCCCCCCCCCCCAAAAAAAAAAAAAAAGAATTAATGCTTAACAATTTTTTTCTATTTTTTTTTTTACTGGGCCAGTAATAACGTAGAGCGCCACTGCGTTATCTACATCCGGGCATAAAGTACAACGGGTGTGAACTTCAGAATTGTATGAATTGCGTTTGTTCGATGTTAGCGCAACGGACGTCTGATCATGATGGGAGAAGGGGGGACTGGCAAGTGTCTCTCAATTTGTTAGCGATATCAGAACCTCTCTCTCTCTCTCTCTCCCTCTCTCTCTCTCTCTCTCTCTCTCTCTCTCTCTCTCTCTCTCTCTCTCTCTCTATGTATCTATCTATCTACATTTTAGGAGACACATGCACACATGGTGACATAATCATTAAAATGATATAGAACTCAAGAATTTCTGTGGATATATAAACTGGTAAAATGGAGTTAAGCAGCCGTGATATAGTAAACTGGAATGGAAGTTTTCTCTGAAATTTACAATGAAGGAGTAAGATCATGGGTATACAATGGGAGAGGATGATGGTATGAAGAAAGAAAGAAAGTTCGGTAGATTATCATAAAGCTAAAGAGCTTAGGGTGTGTGTTGTAGGTGGCGCCACAATCGGCCAGCTTTTGAAAGGTACAAGAGAGGAGGAAAAGGATGGCAGGAAAAGACTGGAGAAACAGAGACACTTTGCAAAAAAAAATTGTTGTGCAGAACGTACAAAATCTTCAATTTTTACCGTAGATCTGTCAGGATTGAAGGTATAAAAAGACGAGAAAATCAGATGAGGGGATTGAGAAGAAGGACCTACAGAGGATGATTCAAAGATAAGTGAGAAGTTCTGTAATAGCTTCACAAGTGTTTTCACAGTGGAAGACACTGTATCCTCAACACCAGTGTTAGAACGTGAGGAGGAAGTCTTGGAAAACCTTGACATATCTAGACAAGACATAAACAGAATACTAAAGTTCTTTGACCTTTATAAGGCTCTTGGTCCACTTGAAGCTTATCCATAAGTGCTGAATAACTTGCACAGATTCGCTTGGCACATTCTCTAAGTGTCTTTCAAGGTGTTGGTGGTGGAAAGCGCCAAGGGATGTGGAGGACGGCAGATATACTTCTCCTCAAGACGTATCATTGAGACACGGTGCTCATCTCCAGGTCAGTCTCCCTGACGCGCGTGATCTGTGAAATGAAGGAAAAGATGATTAGAAGGCCAATGGATGACTGCTTGCAAAGGAGATGCTACCTAAGGCAGAATCAACATGGATGAAACGAAATGACGTGGTCTGAGTGTATCTGGACAGCCTTAAAACATGGACACCAGTTATTCGAATTCACTTTACAATGAACGTGTTACGTGATTGAATGATCATTGTGATCTTTGCCCTTACGGTTCATTGATCTTATCATTGATGCGAGTGCTATCACACCTTTTATTTCTCGCTTGCCTAAGACAGCACCATTGGCGGAAGTCACATTCTCTCATCTTTCCTGTAAGTTTCATTTGTTCTGATGGGAATCCTTGAGGAGATTGCTGAGAAAACAAGAACTGTTTCACCAAGGCTTCGAAGCCTTTGAAGTTTAATGAGAAACGCGGTATTTTTTTTTTCTTAGGCAGTTTATTTTACCTTGCCCTCTCGATAGACTTCAAGGGTTTAAAGCATCACAAGGAACGAGTAGGGAAAAAAAAAAAAGAAAAATAGTCTGAACATCCTTGTAGTGACAAGACTGAATTTTCTTTTGATTACTGTGTTGGGCAGAGAAAAACAACAGCTCTCTCCTAGAAATTACCTGCCAGGTTCATCACATTCTAATTTTTCATTTTCTCTCCACGGTCATATTTACTTGCCCACACGAGAGCCAGGTGTAGGACGAAGGGAGGTTTACCATGAACGTTGCAGGTTGAAGGAAAAAAAAAAAAAGGAAGTGTGTTCCCTTATCGTGGTGAAGTGATTGAAGTTGTGTGGAATGAAGCGTGTGTCTTAAAGTTTGAGCTTTCTATCGTCAGAGAACTTGCGCGAAATAGCTAGTAATAGATTTAGATAGTTTCATGATATATATATATATATATATATATATATATATATATATATATATATATATATATATATATATATATATATATTATATTATACGTAATCTCCGTTTCCAGCGTCAGAGAAAAACAAATGTAGCTTTTACTCTGTGGTGCTCTATGCTATGATATCATTCTACAACCATCATTAGTAATAAAGGAAGTTATCTGATAACGACAGTGTTGTGTTAATTATGCCATACGTGCTAATCATACCATATAATGCTGAAGTTGATTATATTTTTGTAGATGAATGCCCAGTCAAATGAGCTCCTTTGCTACTGTTGTGGCTCCCTGTGGGTGTGCTTAAGTCAGAGATACCATGGAAATGATGACACTGAAGACGCTATGTCACGGAATGTACTGCGATGAAGGCTGGACAAAAGGGATAGGTATATTAAGTACCTGCGGATCATGTTCAGATACGTAAAAGGATCTCGTATCAAGTAACACATTCATCTTGGTATCTCTGACGTCATCGTATTCGTATCTCGCCAGATTACATTTCGTAATGTACCCATTTGTATGGTAATCATAATGTAATCTTCATAACGTTTCCCTACCATACTTAACTGATACATCAAACCACCAGCATACGATTAGAACACGTTGTGAAAATTACATTTTTACTAGATTACAGCGCGGGACATTACGGTATACATTACAGTGAGACAGTTATACGAGGGGAAAAGCATAAGCTGATGTCGTACATATGAAAGGAAGTTATAAACTGTTCTGTGAAGCGTGAGAGAAACATTGAACTGTGAGCTGGAGTGCACGAAACATTTGCAATTATTTCTGAGGTGCCACGCTAGATGTTTTATGAATATTGAAGTCATTCCTATCTACATTTATCAGAAATTTATATAAAAGTTACAAGTTATAGTTGAACATAGATTTGAAATATCGGCGTCAAACGCATACTGAATGAGATTGCGTTTGGGAAAGGTGGTGGTTGTGTACACAGCGCAAAAACGATATTTACATCAGTGAACGACGGGTCTCAGAATGATCACCTGTCAACCCCGTAAGGCTATTACGGTTTCAGATTGGTTCGTCCTTATGTCATATTATGTCACTTTGAAAGTGTGAATATTGTTTTTGTGCCGAGTGTACAGTCTGTATGATCTCTGGATAATTCACCACTTTGCGTGAACATGGTATTGGTCATTGGGAACCACAAGACTGTCTAAGACTGAACCAGTTATTAACACTTCGTTGCATGCTGGACACAGAGCCTCACCGTCACTGCCCTTGGTGATCAGATAGTCGTGATCTCTGCTTTTGTTTGCTATTGTCCCAGCTTATAGCCCTGGAGAACGCCCGCTCACAGCTCAGGAAGAAGTCAAACTGATGGAAGTGAAGTGGGCCTGTTAGGCGGTTGCGTGCTTCCGTGTGATGGTCGCTGATGTTTAGCAACGCTGGTAAAGACTTACAACACATCGTCTGACTTCTCTCCTGCGTTGACTTTCCTCCCACGTTTCCGTCTGGATGAATGGAAAATCTTTTGTATATTATGACCTCGGTAATGTGCGTCACTAGAAAAGGCATGGCCAAAGCTTCATTCTACGCAAGATGAAAGCTGAGGAATTTCGAAAGGAGACAAAGAAGGTTGAATACAATTGACGTGGTTCTCCGCATTTCATCCATCCCTCATTTATCTCTGTATCTATGATATATATATATATATATATATATATATATATATATATATATATATATATATATATATATATATATATATGGTTGTATCATCAGTCTCGTCAGTGAACTTCTTGTTTCCCTGCTACTGAGTGTAGGGCAGTTTTGGAGCTATAGAACCCCATCGGATAGGGTCATGAAATAACACAGACCTTTTCAGAAAGGGTTCCTTGGGGTACTTTAAGTTATACAGTAGATACTTATGTAATTCATGAATATTAAGCCCATCATAGCATGCCTAGATATTAAGGAAACCACTTTTTCTATTGAATTTCATATTGCCTCATAAATCAAAGTTCAAGTATT
Organism: Panulirus ornatus; assembly: GCF_036320965.1. NCBI lineage: Eukaryota > Metazoa > Arthropoda > Malacostraca > Decapoda > Palinuridae > Panulirus > Panulirus ornatus. The sequence goes on along the minus strand of NC_092239.1, from coordinate 39,120,686 downwards.
TATGACACGTCTCGTATGCCGAGAAAAAACGAAATTGCAACGATATGACAAAAACTTTAAATTCACTTACGAGTAAATCTTCCTTCACATAAACGGAGAGCGAAAAAATGGGAATAAACTACACTTTTTACTCTTTGTCTTCACTGGTTTTGGTCTAGTTTCAGATGTGTTCGTCAGATATAGTTGTATCGAGATTGATTTTGTTTGAGTACCTTTTATCATTTTCACTCGATTGAATATGAATTAACTTCTATTTCATTCCGTAGTGTTCACCTTCAAATGGAATTAAGGCGCTAGAAAAAGCATAACAAGGTTGACTAGGGGCGTTTTTTTTAGTGGGACGAAATTTAAAATTCCTTCAGATCCCTGAACACGTTGTTGTAACATTTTTTTTTTTCCCCAATTTAAAGAACCACTTAGCTTGTAAGATACGCAAACTAACGTAGCAAAAGGTATTCACATGTGTATGTGTGCGTCTGTGTATATGTTTGTCTGACTGT